>NC_057813.1:7408047-7411452 GCF_018294505.1 Triticum aestivum
GCGTGTATGGGAAGACAAAAGATACACCTGAGGCACGGGAGGACCAGCAACGTATGCACGGAGAAGACGGCATACATCAGGGTCATGCAAGCTACGCTCTTACCAAAGAAGAGAAGGAAATCTTCTTTGAATGTCTGCTCAGTATTAAGGTACCGTCTGGCTTCTCGTCGAATATAAAGGGAATAATAAACATGGCAGAGAAAAAGTTCCAGAACCTAAAGTCTCATGACTGCCACGTGATTATGACGCAACTGCTTCCGGTTGCATTGAGGGGGCTTCTACCGGAAAACGTTCGATTAGCCATTGTGAAGCTATGTGCATTTCTCAATGCAATCTCTCAGAAGGTAATCGATCCAGAAATCATACCAAGGTTACAGAATGATTTGGTGCAATGTCTTGTCAGTTTCGAGTTGGTGTTCCCACCATCCTTCTTCAACATCATGACGCATGTCCTAGTTCACCTATGTGAAGAGATTAACGTTTTGGGTCCTGTATTTCTACACAATATGTTCCCCTTTGAGAGGTTCATGGGAGTCTTAAAGAAATATGTTGATAACCGTGCTAGGCCAGAAGGAAGCATCTCCAAGGGCCATCAAAATGAGGAGGTCATTGAGTTTTGTATTGACTTTATTCCTGACCTTAAGCCGATTGGTGTTCCTGAATCGCGGCATAAGGGCAGACTGGATGGAAAAGGCACGCTAGGAGGGGAACAAATAATATGTATGGACGGACATTCTCTCACTGAAGCACACTACACAGTTCTACAGAATTCCGCCTTGGTGGCTCCGTATATGGATGAACACAAGAATTTGCTAAGCTCCAAACACCCGGAGCGGTCTGATGACTGGATTACACATGAACAAACCAGGAGTTTCGCCAGCTGGTTGCAGACACGTACCATGCATGACACCTCTATTGAAGATGACCTGTACTTGCTGTCCCAGTTACCATCTTCGAATATAATGACTTTCAAAGGGTACGAGATAAACTGTAATACATTTTACACGATCGCCCAAGATAAGAACAACACCAACCAAAACAGTGGTGTCCGCTTTGATGCAGAAACCAAGACGGAAAAGGAAACATATTATGGTTATATACAGAACATATGGGAACTTGACTATCGACGTGGTTTAAAGGTCCCTTTGTTTCGGTGCAAATGGGTCAATATGACACGAGGCGGGGTAACGGAAGACCCGCAGTACGGAATGACAATAGTGGATCTCAACAATCTTGCGTATGCAGACGAACCATTCGTCCTAGCCAATGATGTGGCACAGGTTTTCTATGTGAAGGACATGTCTACCAAGCCAAGAAAAAGAAAAGATAAGGAAACGAATGCATCGTACGATGAGCCAAAGCGGCACATAGTTCTTTCTGGGAAGAGAAACATCGTGGGAGTGGATGACAAGACAGACAAGTCAGAAGATTATGAAAAGTTTGATGAAATTGCTTCATTCACAGTGAATATTGACCCGAGCATCCCGTTAAATGATGAAGATTTTCCATGGTTACGGCGCAAAGGGACACACGCAAAGAAAAAGTTTCACACCCAAAGATCTGGGATGTGATCGGCTTCACTATCATCACTTTCTTCTGTGTTTCACACCCAGAGGGGAATCTCTGTAATAGTTAGGGTAGTTATGTGTTTTGGCATTTGAAACGCGAAGAAATTTTATGTTCAAACAAATTCTTTCATGCCTTTACTGATTTTTAAAGTTAAGTTATTCACAAACTAGTGATTCACACTAATTTCAAATAATTCAAAATTTAAACTATTCAAATTTGAAAACTACGGGCACTAACAGAAAGTTTGTAATTTTTTGTACCTAAAGCAAAAATATTCACAAAGAAACTCTAAATACACAAAAAAACACAGAAATAAATAAAGCAAAAAAAATAAAAAAAAGCCCGCCTACTAGGCCAGAGCGGCCTGCATACGACTAGAAACCCAACCTGTTGTTGGGCCAGGATGCAGGCCCACAAAGGCCAAGTGGGCCCACAGGGCAACAAAGAACACGTAGGCCCAATAGGCCTGCTTTGGAGAGGAGCTTGAGAGAGCGACCGCGAGGGGGTTTATAAACCAGTGCGGTCGCCCCTCGGCTAGCGAGGTGGGACTAAACTTGCCGCACCGCACCTGCGCCAGCGCACCCCCTTTAGTACCGGGTCGTGGCGAAGGGTCAAATGTGAAGCACAATAGTGCCGGTTGGAATTTCAGCCGGCACTAATGTGTACACTAGTGCCGGTTCATGACGGCGATCAATAGCACTGGTTCGTGGCGAACCTTTAGTACCGGTTCATGCCACGAACCGGTACTAAAGAGGCTGTGTCAGCCTCCGGTCAGGCTATGGCCCCACCATCACCATTTAGTGTCGGTTCGTACCAAGAACCGGTACTAATGAGGTTGTGTCAGGTAAGGCTGGGGCCCCACGAGCACCTTTAGTACCGGTTCATGGATGAATCAGACGTAAGTTGTTTTTTAGTCCCACCTCGCAAAGTGAGAGGGACTAGGAGTGGTTTATAAGCCCTGAGTGCAGAGACGATGAAGAAGAGGCTCAATGCTCACGTTGCTTAGCTTCAAGCCTTCAGGAATACGGTAGACTGCACGGAGCTATGCGCAGTGCAGTTTACACTATTCTGAAAGGCTTAAAGCAAATTAACGAGCATTGCACCTCTTTTTTATTTTTAATAACTTATTACAACTCCGGACTTCTTCTATTATGGCAAAAACTAATTGCACGTCGACATTTCTTTTTTTTAAGTTATAACTCCAAACTTTGACCATCAAGTTTTGCAGAAAAGAAAAAATAGCAGAAAAGAAGAAAAACTATAGCTGAAAAGAAAAAAACTATATAAAAAAATTACTCAGAAATAAATAGAAGAAAATAAATATAGCAGAAAAGAAAAAACTACTCAGAAATAAAAAGAAGAAAAAATAAAGCAGAAAAGAAAAAAAAATTATATTTGCTATTTTTCAATCGTTTACAAAATGACCGTGAAATTGAAAATCACTATAAAATGAACTCTGAAAATGTTGAATTTTGGCAAACTAGATGAAAAACTACTCACAAATAAATAGAAGAAAATAAATATAACAGAAAAGAAAAAACTATACAAAAAACTACGCAAAAATAAATAAAAGAAAATAAAGCAGAAAATAAAAAAACTATAAAAAAATTGGGGCGCTGCCCTGTGGGCCTGATAGGCCACATGTGTGTAATTACAGGCCTTAAAGGCCGAGCAGACTCACATGGCAGCGCGCAGAGTTTAGGCCCACAAGCCTGCTATATAGAGGAGTTCGAAGTGGTAGCCGCGGCTGGGTTTATAAACCAGTGCGGCTGCCCTTCGCCCGGCGAGGTGGGACTAAACTTTGGGGTGGCAGCGCGAGGCCTTTAGTACCGGTTG
>NC_057813.1:7412160-7438179 GCF_018294505.1 Triticum aestivum
GGCCCGTCACCGCCCCCGGCCACCGCCTCGCCGTCGCCGTCGCCCCGCTGTGAGCTCTCCCCCTCTAACTCCTCTCCCTCGCCCCCGGCGGCCACCATGGGCGCCGCCCCTCCCCGAGCCCACACACACACACACACAAGCATGATGAACACACACACACACACACACGTACATATGTATGAATTAATGCATGTATATATTAGTATATACGTATTTTGTATGTTTAATTAGTTTAGATTATTTAGATTATTATTTTTTCACTATTATATATGTATGAATGCATGTTAGATGGATATAATTAGTGTTTAATTAGTATGGAAATTTTTTATATAATGTTGTTTTTTAGTTTTTTAATGGATGTGTAGAAGTTGTGTTTTCTGGTTTTAGTGTTAGATGCTTAATTAGTATGAAATAGTATATAGATTTTTGACATATGCAATTATAGCATAATTAGTGTTATATAGAAATGTTAGAAATTTTAGTTATCAAAATCCAATCATTAAAAAAATGTTACTTTTTGCGGGCATATAGCTAGTATTTGTTCTCGACGATGCCCGGCCCGCATCCTCGCCGTTGACCCGTCCGCGACGACATCCGGCTGACCCATGTCCGGGACTGGGCTCCGCTGGGCTGGCACTGGGAGGTGCTGCCTGGAGGGGCGCGCCGCTTGATGAGGAACCCGGCCCCGGGTCCCGTCGTCAACCCTGATCTCGTTTGGTGGCGTTCGCATGGACCAGTTTCGGTGCGGAGGGACCCGGCCCCGCCGGAGGTGGTACATCGCCGTGTCAGGGAGGAGGACGAGCACGTCCATCGCTACATGGTTGTGTTAGAAGGCGGCAGGTTCTCCAATACCTGGCAGTTTCTTCAGGGATCTCACTTCAGCTATGATCCTGTGAGGGTTCCTTCTCTTTGGGTGTCCACCGCCCGCGCCGCAGGAACCGCGAGTGTCCTAGATTCTTCTGTAGTATTCGATCTTTAATTAGCTACCTAGCCAGTGATGTACTATTCAATATTATATATTATTCGAGACGATGTATTCAAGATTATATCTATTATTCTAGACGATGTATTCAAGATTATATCTATTATTCGAGACGATGTAATTTGAATACTAAATTGTTTTATATTTCTTTTGGATTAGTTAAATAAAAGCTATGGCAGACAATACCGACAGAGAGGGAGAACAGACCATGTTCGATATGATACGCGGGCCAGATGATGATCAGAATGAAGAAGATTATGACGGCTCCGAATTTCTAAACAACACCGGAGAGGGTAATATGATATTCGATCGCGACGGCCGAATTGATGAAGCCATGAACTACGATTATGACGATGACGAAGAACATGTTGATCCCAAAACAACAAAGACCGGCGAGGTATATTTATATAAGCAGGCATCTGGTGATCATCACATGTTTTAAATGACTTGAAGATATATTAACGAATCGATCTTTGTTCTTTCAGCCATCCGGATCGAGCAAATCTTCAGGCAAAAGGACAAAACGAGGCCCGGACAAAAAGTTGAAGGAGGGCGTAAAGTACAATATCGAGGCAGTCAGACCTAATGGTGAACCATTAGTGCCTAAGAAGATTGCGGACAAGTTCGTTCGTCGATGCGGAGTTCTTGTGAAGGACCAACTCCCGATCAAACTTCAAGAATGGAGAGAGCCAGCAAAGCCACGTCCAGATGTTACTTTTGTCGACAAGAATCAAAAAGATCTGCTTTGGAATACTCTCATGGAACATTTCACCCTACCAGATCATTTCACAAAAGCAGATGTGCAGAAAGTCAAGGACGCTGCTCTTAGGAAGATGGCGGTTGCATTCAAGAACCACAAGAATCGTGAATGGGACAAGTACGTCAAGGGAGGAAGGAAGACTCCAGTATTCGAGGGAACACTAGAGAACCAACATGCTCATTGGGACGATTTCGTGAAATTCAAGGATTCGGAATTAGCTAAGGAACGGTCGAGAATAAACAAGAAGAATGCCGAAAAAAAGGATAAGTTCCATAAGCTGGGGCCAGGTGGCTATGCGGTGGCAATGCCTAAGTGGGATAAGTTTGAGAAAGAGATGGAGGATGCAGGTGTCACTCCGGTTACTAAGAGCTGGCCCCCTAGGTGCAGGACTTGGTTCTATGCGCATGGGGGGGAGTTGGACCCGAAGACAGGCAATGTTTCAACGAAGGCAAGTCTGAAGGGAGCCGACGATGCGATACTTGTTGCAATAGGAGAGGCACGGTCGGGGGTGTTCCAGCCCAACAGAGAGAACGACGAGCTTACGCGTGCCCTGGGAAATCCTGAACACCCGGGAAGAACACGAGGCAAGGGCGCTATTCCGTGGTATGAGGGGTTTTCAGACTGGAACACCGACTACAGAATCCATGCGAGAAAGAAGATTGCGGAGGAGAAGAAGAGGAAGATGGAGGAGGAGCAGAGGAAGCGGGACTATGAACGCCTTCAAGGCCTAGAAGCAAGTCAAGCGGAATTGGCAGTCAAATTCCAGCGGCAGCAGGAGCAGATCGACTCACTTACCCAGCAAAGGGGGTCTCAGCAGCTGCAGCAGCTAGCGGATGATCCAGCATTGGATAGCACCGCCCCATCCATGCCGAGAAGCAGTGTGGGTTCTGCCCCAGACGATGCAATGTTGGGTAGATACCCCGTGGATGACATCACGGAGAACACTAACTGCGAGCTACACGTCAAAATAACGAACATATCCATGAAGGTGGCGGACGCCGTTGCTTTTACAAATCCCCCCGAGGCAACCTTCCATTGCAACCCGATTCCAGCGGGCTATGCTCGTGTCTTGGTTGATGAGGTGGTGGACCCACCATATTCGGAGCTACAGCTTGACATTCCTGGAGGTGACGACGAGCGCTTTCTCGGAGAGGCCAAACATCGTATCATCCTATGGAAAAAGGATTGCATCATCTTTCGAAGGCCACTGACACCGCGTCAGCCGACTCCTCGTCGAAGTCCGCCACCGAGTCAGCAGACTCCCGCTCCTGCAAGTCCACCAAGTCCGGCAAAGTGTTAGGCCACTCCTCCTCCAAGTCCGGCAAAGTGTCAGGCCACTCCTCCTCCTCCAAGTCCGCCACATCGTCAGACGTCCACTCCTCCTCCAAGTCCGGCACAACCTTAGGCCACTCCTCCAAGTCCGGCACAGCTTCAGGCCACTCCTCCTCGTCCAACTCAGCCCCGTCAGCCGTCTCCGCCACCTCAGCAAACGCAGAAGAGACACCCCGCAACTATGGTGCGTAGCAGTACGAGTCGAGGTAGTACAGGAAATACAGGCGGAGGCAAGCGATATAAATATGGTCCAAGCCTAACGCCTCTTCCGCAGAGGCCTTATGACAAGTCCGAGGAGGAAAACGCAGCCATATCGAAGGCCGAGGTGGAAGCCCATTTTGCACCGAAACCGCCACCGCCGCCAAGGGAGAAAGTGCCTAAGGAAACGATTGACCACTTCATTTGTATGGCTCAACCACCAGCTCCCAAGCCTGTTGACACAGACTATGAGCACCACATCAGGAAGTTAAATCGAGCACGTCTACGTAAGGACGCGAGCTCGGGATCGAGCAAACAACAAGCAGCTGTCAAAAAATGCGGGAAAACCATTCCCTAGCTGGGAGAACAGGCAGCGCAATCGATCCCCTCGCTTGTTGTACCAACAACACGTGACAGTACGCGCGCTCAATATTATTGTGGGCAAACAGTTTACGTTCCCGAGGTGGGCAATGTGGTAATAACCAAGGACCATATAATGCAGCCTGAAGTTCTCAACATCACTGTTGGACAACTCCTCGAGATCGAGCCCATGCCTGTGCTTAGAGAGGATGAAATAAAACGGAAATATGTCCGGGGCCAACCTTTGGTCGAGCCAGACAAGGTCAAGAACCTCCCAACGAGAATGTATAAATTGCATCAATGGTACATGAACATTACCAAGATTTCAGATCGATTGTCCCTCATGGTGAATGTCAAGGAGGAGCATTACTTCCATGAGAAAGCTCTGTCCGTTGAGTATTCTGAACTGTTTCAGTTATACAATCAAGATGCACTCGACAAATCTATCGTTAGTTGCTATTGTCTGTAAGTGATTTCTTTCTGTAATTTAAGTCTCAAGCTAGCTGTAGTGATCCTTTTGATCAATCATTACCTGTAATTATCCTCACTATATTCTTTTCTGTGATATTATGCAGGATGAAGATGTATGAAATGAGAAAAGGTGGACGCTTTGGCATTGGGTTCATTGACCCAAACACCGTTAATGAATACACATGACGGATAAATCCACATCATCAAAAGGACGTAGAGGACAATATGCTAGAGTTCTTGAAGCGTCTCAAATACAATGAAGATATACTACTTCCTTACAATTTCCAGTGAGTCACACTGTCTTGTACTACAAATTCTCTGTTTTTTGCCTACTAGCTAGCTACATGTTTTTGCTTACATATGCCCGCTTAATTAAGACATGCAAATGTGTGTGCATGCAGATTTCACTGGGTCTTGTGTATCATTAAAGTTGACGACGGAACAGTTGAAATACTGGACTCACTACTCAAAGCAAAAACTGACTATAACATCTTGTTTGGGATAGTCAACAGGTAATTTCAATCATTATTAACTATATATCTCGGCCTATTTAGTTCGTTATTTCATGATATGAACTATTTAATAACCCCTTTATTCATTTTCTTTGTCGGTGGGCAGGGCTTGGGCAAGGTTCATCAGCGTCACGAAAGGCGAATGGAAAAAAAAACTTCAATGGTTTCGACCCAAGGTAAGTAATTAAGTAGTACTAGCTAGCTAGCTAGCTGCCATCTCTTTAGTTATCATGCTTGATTAATTATTATCTGATCAAATTTCATTTTCGTAAAGGCCTTAAGCAGGCGTAGGGGACTGATCTGTGTGCATTCTGCGTTTGCGAGAACATTCGCATGATGGCGTCCGAAAGGAGCAGATCTCAAAGACAGGAATGGGTACGCTTGTCAGAACACTATTCACAATTTTTACACCATTATCGATATCTAGTCACACAACTAATACACATGCATATTGATCTCCTTCTTAACAGTTCAGAGAGGTGCAGGAGAAGCTCCTAGAAACGGAGCGTGTAGAAGCACTTCAAGAGGAAATAGCGGGATTTTTGCTCGACCAGGTCATAAATCCGAAGGGAGAATACTATTACCCGCTACCGCCCCATGAAAACCACTTCCAATTGTCATCGTGCTCCGAAGGCACCAATTAGTCTAATGCCACTGGCTCCGAAGGCAACATGCATATGTAGGAGAAATTGTATATAGCTATACATGTGTGTATGTGTGAATTAATTAATATGGTGGTTTGTGAGACATTGATGATATATATATGCATGATTGGTTCTACTAGAAATTCTATATATATATATATATATATATATATATATATATATATATATATATGCATAACGTGTACAATGTGTAGTATCGTAAAATACCAGCAAACGAAAAAGAATTAAAATGGAAACACAAAATTAAATGAAAAAAAATCATAAAACTAAAAAAAACCCAAACCTTATAGTATCGGTTAGTCTTACCAACCGGTACTAAAGGGCTCCAGGCCCCCGGAGCTGGGGGCTTTAGTGCCCACACTGCGGCCGTACGCGCCGGCCTGCGAAACAGTTTTTCCGCGAGCTGCAAACGTGAAAAGCGGGTCGGCGGGATGTGGGGTCTGCTAGAGATGCTCTTAAGTACAACCTATTGCTGCAAATTGTGCGGAGAAGTAACTACCTTCTTCTTCCCGACCTAAATGCCAAAAAAGGTGAAGAATTACATAACTCAGTGGCAGCTGGCATCCATATAGGATATGTTCCTGTTGCAATTTCAAAAATGATGATATGTAAGTTGCCCCCTCCGATCCACATTAAGTGTCATGGTTTTAGTTCAAGTCTGAACTAAAACCACAACACTTGTTATGGATTGGAGGGAGTAGTTAGGTTGAATTTAATTATAAATTACTTGTGAATGTTACATATCATGACAAGTAATCCATCGGTTCTAAATTACTTAAGAGTTCTAACTGTATCCTGTAACAAATTTCTTTTAGCTCAACCAATTATTGTTGTAAATTGTGCTGACAAGTGATTATCTTCTTCCTCCCAAAACGGATTCTAAAAGCAGTGAAGAACTGCAAAAGACAGTGGCAGCTTGGCAACATACGGTAAGTGCCACTTGCAATTTCAAAAGTGATTATACCTAAGCTACTAGGTTGAAATCACTATAAATTAATTATCAATATTCACAAAACACTTCCTCCATTCTAAATTACTTAAAGTTCTAATTTTGTCATATGTCACATTTCTTGTATATAGATATATATATTACTCCCTCCATCTGCATATATAGGGCCTAATACATTTTTAAGGTAGCCTTTGTCCAATAATAATGTTATGAGTATATGAGATGTATGATATAGAAATTGTATCATTAGAAACTCCTTTCACATACGAATTCGATGGTATACTTTGTGTAACATACATATCATACATTATTGTGCTAACCCATGATCAAAGATAACCTCGCAAAACGTATTAGGCCCTCTATATGTGGACGGAGGGAGTACCTTTTTTTTTGCGGGGGACGGAGGGAGTACCATCTATGATACTGAATTAGTTTCATTATTCCCTATAAGATATATTTTCATTCAATATTCATGAGCATTTCTTTTAATATATTGGTCAAGCTTGAGTAAAGTTTTAGCTTTTAGGACAACACTAATATTTCAGGTAATTTGATGAAACGGAAGAAATAGAAGATGGATGGAGTGAAACGGAAGAAATAGACGATGGATGGAGCTCAGCAACAAGAGAGCCCGGAGACATGCCAAATCCTATTAGGCGTGCAATTTAATTATTAATTGTAAAATCCAAACTATTTCAGCGAATCTCTCCTCTATTTTTTTTTCATGGTAATACGTGTCTCATTCATATCATAAAGATTAAAGTACAAGTCACGTAAGGACCGACATGACAAAAGTGAAAAGATAGCAAAATATCTCTTAACTTGACCAACGCCCATCACCTGCCTCCGGCACCACGACAGCAGCCACCGAAGAAAAGAATGATGGATCACCTCCTCACCCGAGCTCGACGCGGCTCCATCGCTGATATGCAGCTTTGCGGACCTCCAAGGTGACTCACCAAAAGTGAAGCCCTTACCGTTGAACGAATCAGACCGGGGCAACACCCCGGACACGCCATCGAACTCCAGATCTGGCACCCCACCGCGACTAAGACATCGCGGAAGAAAACCATACCTGTCATCCACGAACCACGAACCCAGCACATGTTCCGTCTTCCAGATGTCGTCGATGCAGACCACAATCTGCATCCGCTCCTGCACTACCTCCCAAGCTCCGCGCCGACGCTGGAGCAAACGCCGTCGCAACGGCGGAGCCCGAGGACACAGGTCCACCACGAGGATGGCGCCGCCGCCACGCCATCCTTGCTTGAACATACTGGTTTCCAAATCCATCCCCAACCATAGGACCAATGGCCTTGTCAAGGAAGGATCCGAAGAAGCTTTATTCAGCATTGTCATCGTCGCCGCTGAAACAAAGACGATGAACAGCCTAAAAATCTAAACTATGAGGGAGTAAAAACGATCCACACGCGTGGATCCGGCGACCCCCCTCACCACCGACGACCTCGGGGAGCCGCCGGAGGACGGCGTTGGAAGATTGGGTCTCCTGGCGGCGGCTAGGGTTCCAGCGCCAGGGACAGCCTCTATTTAGAATAGCTCAAAGTTCTCTATCAGATAGCAACGTGCCGACTTGATCAATCATACGCATTTGAACTCAAATTAGCAAGTAGCGACGTGACATCCATCTGCTTTTCGTGTTGCCAGCCATTACTATACGCTGGCTTTTCGTGTTGCCAATCATACGACTCGGACGGCAAGGTCTCCATCTCCATCTCCAACTCGGAGCCGGACGACAACGGCGACCCCGGCGCTGCGCGCGCGCCCGGCCTTCTCCTGGCGGAAGCTCTGGCGCTTCACGGGGCCCGGCTTCATGTGCGCGCTCGTGCAGCTCCTCTGGCTGCTGCTCTGGGCCACGGTCATGGGCGCGCTCGTGCAGCTGCTCTTCGCGCGCCTCGGGGTCGTCACCGGGAAGCACCTCGCCGAGCTCTGCCGGGAGGAGTACCCGCCCTGGGCCACACGCGCGCTCTGGGTCGTGACGGAGCTCGCGCTCGTCGGCGCCGACATACAGGAGGTCATCGGCAGCGCGATTGCCATCAAGATCCTCTCCGGGGGCATCGTGCCGCTCTGGGGCGGCGTCGTCATCACCGCCTTCGATCTCGTCCAGGCCGACGCCGTGTCTGCCTTCCGCTCGCTTTGACGGCGCGGCATCCTTCCGGCTCTGTTGCTGCGACGCCATCGCCAGTGGCTCAGCGAGGCAGGCGACTCCTGGCTGTTCCAGCGGAAGCTCGCCACCGCCGAGCTCGCCTCCTCGGCAATCCGTGCCTTCACGGCCAGCGTCGTTGTCTCCGAGCTGCCTTGCCCACAACGTGTTTGTGGAAATGACATGCACAATAAAAAAGAAAAAATGAAGAAAAGAAACAGCCTTCTGGGGAGACGGCTCCGAAAATTTTGACCCCAATGCCAAATGTTTCGCCGGCAGCCCCCTAGTTGGCGAAAAAAATGCCTCCTAGGGGGCTCAACGGCTGGAGATGCTCTAAATTTCTAAATCTCTGAGGTGATGCGGGTGAGAGTGGGCGACCTCGTCAAGCACGCCGGACGTCGGCCACGCGCCCTCACTGCCCCGCACGCCGGACGCTGGACGCTGGCCTCACTGTCCCGCTGCCTCGTCGGCACGCTCGAGAGAGAGGGGCATGGGAGAGGAGAGAGGAAAAGAGAGGAGAGAGGGTGAGGGCACGTGGGTGGGACCCAAATGAAAAGAGAGGAGAGAGGGAGGTGGGAGACTGAGAGTGGGCCAGCAGCAAGAAAAAGTAACCGCCGGCGTGTCCAGCTGCCCCCCGGGGGGCTGGGTTCGGGGTGGGTTTGTCGGCGTCGTTTTTCTTCAGATCCGGCGAAAAGTGAGGTTTTGGGGGCGTGAGTGGAGAGATTTTTTACCGCCAGTGCTAGAAAAATGACCTGGGGGTGTTCCTGGGGCGTGGATGGAGATGCTCTTAGCTTAACCAAACCAGGCGTCCTCGTGCCTACCAAACAAAACCATGTAATTCCATGCGGCACCAGAAAATTAATTCCGTCCATCAACTAGAGCTTCAGGACAAGGGGAGCAGGTACGTACATAACCACTAACACTCTGGCAGCAGCTACTAGTTAGGTAGCAGCCTCAGCCATCAGCGGGCAAGAAACATTTCTTCTTCTTCTTCTTCTTCTTCTTTTGGATGATTCGTGTATGGACAGCTGCTCCGGTACGTTTTTGGATAATTAGCGTGGACTAACGGTGGGCAGCGAGGGCCGTCGTTATCGGCGGCAGCATACATGCATATGCTGATCCATACTGTGTCTTGCAAGCGATCGAACACACACCAACGAGTAGTACGTACGAGCTATAGGCCATAGCTTCCGACCCAATAGAACTTCCATGCTAACAGCTCCTCCCTCTCTCTTAACGCCCATGGCATTAGTTAGGTCCGAGCCGTGACAGGGAAGCAACCTCAAAACTTTTGGAAAAAGAGAGGAATTATATTGGATTTTCTTCAACTGTCACCGCTTTGATTTTCTGATACTGACATTTTGAATGATTGCTGCAGCACACTAGTAGAAAAACACCTAATAGTCCCGATTCGTAAGGGCCTTTAGTCCCGGTTAATGAACCGGGACTAATGCGTCGTTACTAATACCTCCCCTTTTAGTCCCGGTTCAAACACGAACTGGGACAGATGGTCCTCCACGTGGCCGGTGCGCCAAGCCCAGGCAGGGGGCCTTTGGTCCCGGTTGGTGGCACCAACCGGGACCAAAAGGCATCCATGCATCAGCATTTCAGTGGCTGGGGTTTTTGTTTTTTTTTGAAAGGAGGGGGGTTGGGGGTTTTGGGGGGTTAATTTAGGTGTTTCATATATTGTGTTAGCTAGCTAATTAATAGGGAGAAGTGTCCTCTCTTATGTCCGTGCTTGGTCGACGCTACGTACTATATACATAAGTGATCGAGAGAACCATTGAGTATAGAAGTTCGTCATGCATACCGAGAGAAGTGATCGATCGACCTCTCCTTCTCCGAGAGATTGGTCGAATAACAAGTTTTCGTATCATGTATCCGACGCTACTGGCTATATACATGTACAATCTAAACTCCTAATGTCTCAGTTGGTAGGTCGCGTTCCGGGTTTTATTTTCGTCCCACCATTTTCGTTCGATTTTTTTTATCCTCAATCCCACCTCCCACTTCCCCGTACCAAAAAGAAAACCAATCAAAACCAGGTAAAAAGGGAGCGATGCCTCCAGTCCTCGCACGCCTCGCACTCGCATGCCTCAATGAAAAAAGACCTACGAAAAAAGACCTACGAAAGAAAAAACAACCACAAAAAATCAGGCGACTCGCACGCACGAGCGAGGCCTCTAGATCCCGTCGCCACCGCCCGACACCGCCAGCCCCGTCCTCCTCCCTGGCTCCCGGCGCCGCCCGCCCCCCATCTCCTCCTGCGATCCTGGCGTCGCCCCGCCCCACCTTCTTCCTCACTCCCGGCGCTACCTATCGATCCCCTCGACGACACAGAGCCGCCATCCTCTCATGCGATCTCGCTGCCGCCACCCTCCGATCCGCTCCTCCTCTCCCGAGGATACGCATCCGCATCCGCCGACGCCGATACGGGCAGGCGCGGCCATCGTGGATCACGAGGATCCGGATGATGGGGCGGCAGAGATGGCCACGGATCTGTTACGGCGACGACGGCGCCGGATCCGCACCCACAGCATCCGGATGGAGGCCGGCGACGAACCCTAGCCTAGACGTCAGCATCGGGATCCAACCCCTGCTCTCGGTGCTGGGGCTAGGCATATGGGGGTGCTTGCTGCCGCGGTGGACCTCGACGCCGGCGACATCTGCAGCATCTCCCTCCCGTCGGGCTGCAGGACCTGTATGCCCAAGGTACGCCTCCTCCTCCTTCCTTTCCCCTCCCTACCAAGACTGCAGCTTGCTGATGTGTCGATTAGTGGTAGTGATGGATCTAGGATGAGGATAAACTGGCGAATAATCCAGCGGTCGGATGAGGATAAATGGGCGGCTGCAAACTCTGGTCCTCGCCGGCGTCGTGGTCGGAGGCCACGTTGACCCTGCCTTTGCATCTAGCGGCGCCGGGTTCTTCCCGTTGCTGCACCACCTCGCGGCCGAGGGAGACCAGGCGCTGGCGTGACCCCACTCCCGCTGCTGTTTTGTCTCGTCAGATAATCCATATCAGGTTAGTTCCATGCTGCTTCGCTCGACGGCAGTTATCGTTCTGGCTTGCTCTCTCGTGGGAAGTAGCATGTGGCTCTGTTAATTTATCAGAAGGTACATAAGATTTTGCAAGCAATCGTGGTACATGATTCGGTTTTTTGGGCTGACCTTATTATGCTTTGTTGTCTCAGCCTAACACGAAGGATGAGCATGTGAGGATTAAGGATGCAGGAGGCAAGGTCATCCGATGTAATGGTTACCGAGTGTCTGAAATACTTCTATGTCATGATTATCTGGTGTGCAACGACAAGGGCGACGACAGTGTGTCTCGACGAGCGTGAGCAATGGCAGCATCATCTCCGACTCCAAGTACCTGACCAAGACGCTGTCCAGGTCACACGTCGAGGACTTCCTCCTGGACAATGCCGCCTCCTTGGCTGTTGTTGTCGTCTCCTCAAATAAGTCGTATCAGGTTAGTTCCATTGCACTGCAAATACTACCACTTCTATTGGGCAAGCAACTACAACTTGAAAGTATAAGTCATATCAGGTTAGTTCCATCGTACGCCAGTGTCGTCTGGCACGCGAACTCAATTTCTTGCATCGCCCATTGTTGTTCATCTGCTGCTCTAACCAGTAACCATCCCTTGGTCCCGATACTTTCGAGCTCGCAAATATAACATTGATTGCTTGATTAGCATTATTTCTTTCAAGGACAAAACTAATTGTCGATTCTTTTTGGCTACATTAGAAGGATTTTGGATGCAGACCTATGTGGTTTCTTCATAGTACTAGGGAGCTGACAATAAAAAAACATGAGAATTCATCACCTATCTTAGCCACCGCAACCTGAACAAGGTTTGCCAACATCTAGCTTAATCCTTCTTAATGGTTGGTAGCAGACCTGTCCTACAAGCAGAAATCATCTACTTTGTGTTTGAATTTTCTAAATTACAGTAAAACATGTGCATACTTCAGTATGCACAAAGAACAGACCTAGACAATCTGTTGTAGGATCTGAGCTACTGAATATACATGTAGTAAGAAATACTTTTCCTTTGATCCTCTTTCATGTTCAAGTTCCTAATGAAGCTGCCATACAGCGCATTTAGGCTCTGGTCAACAAGTGGACGGACAGGTTGTCCATTCTTGTTGTTCTTGCGTGTCAAGATTCTTGGCTGCAGACTTGCAGGTATCAAGTATGAGTCGATGCTTAACTTTTGTCACGTTTCTTACTTACCACTGTTATTTCTAGCATTCAACATACATGAACTGAATAGACCAATGGCATTACATGTTTCGTAGGCATGTTTCTAAATGCTAATTAGCATTTCTCAGTTCTGCAGATACACCATGATTGCAGCAGGTGTTGGAAGAAATCATCCGATGGTCATAACTGACAAAGGAAGTGCTTTGTATACGGACAAGCTGGGGACGAGTTCACTAAGGAGTGGTTGACTCCCTCTCCTATTGCTTTTTTTATGGTTGATAGATGACACAACTAGAAGTGCAGCAAATACAACTTATATTGTCACCTGTTCTTAGAACCTACTTGTTTGGGTGATAATGAAACCAATAAAAATATTTATGACATGAGCATATACATAAGTTATATTGTTTAGGACCATGGGGTGGTTCTGACAATTTTATGGGAATTTGACCATATGGGAAACTCATTTCCCACTGTGTTTTTACACTGCTGTTATTTTTGTGTTCTCCCTGACTCCATGTTGTTCCAAATTTGGTGCAGGGACTAAGGTGTCACCACTCCCCTGCCTTGTTACTAAAGCAACTAATGTTGTTTGTGGTGCTGACTTCACTATCTAACTGTCATCGGTTGAGGGATCTTCCGTACTGTATGGCCTTCCTGAAACTATGAAACTTAAAGATTAGCACGCTCTTTTTTCTTTCAGATAAAGCAAAAGGCTTTGATCATCTTCTCATGATAAAATATTTAGATAATTATCTGCTTTGGTTGTTATTAGTGGGGTTTTCCTTCGTCATTTCTTTGAAGATGTATTTAGTTCTTCTGTGCTATTCAGTACATCAGGACTTCCTCGGTACGGCTAACTTGGTCATGGAAGCGATAATCAGGTTGGTTGCTACTATGTTAACACACGACACCTACTAAATTTGCAACACTAGAGGCGGGGACTCCTAGACCTATGCTAATTGATTTAATTAATTATTATTATTATTCGTTAGGCGTCCAAACAGGCAGCTGAGCGTTGGACATGGCCTTATGCCTCCGAATAATATGTTCATACCCCATAAGTTCTTTGCAATATTCATACACCCAATTCAGTACTATTTTCCATATTTTAACTTTACGTACTGTTTTTATTATCTGCTGTTAATTATAAGTACCAATCAAAAACTGTTAATTATAAGTGCATAGCATAGCCCTATATTTATTGTGTTCAGTGACCTTTTTTATGAAAATCATTGCTACGAGTCACCATTTTATAATTGGTGTTCATATCCTAATCCTTTTGTATTTGCAAGATCACTCCTTAATGTTAAGAGGGGAGGGATGATTTTAAGGATATTTTTGTAAAAGGAGGACATTGACAAAAACATTGAATACAAGGAGCTTGCAACCATGATGGAATGGTACAACGGCAGTGATAAGAATTGTGCATTCTTTTTTTTTAACACAAACTAATATGTGGATACTAGGAATATGGCTGAATTAATAAACATTGTTACTTTCTTTTTGCATCCAGAATCTTTGCGTGGTAGCCTGCTTGCCGCCCAGATAGTGAGCCCCTGAGCTCCTGAAGAAAGGACAGTTGAAGGAAATGGTAAAGTTACTTATAAATGTCTTGCTTCTTAAGTATTTTACCATTTATTGAAGATGCAGTGTTTTTTAATTGTTGCTAAGCCAATTATGAACAAACACTTTGTGCTAAACATCTTGTAATTCTTGTCCGACGATATACATTATTTGATGCCTCAAGAAAGAAGCGAACACAAAGGATCCTACGCCAAAGGATGAAGAGGTCGAGGAAGTGATGGAAGGGGGTGCGTGGAGGAGGACAGGTGCATGGTGAAGCTGGCGTGATGGCTGCGAAGGTCAAAGGAGAGAAGGCTAGCACTGGACTTATTTTGGAGTCTCTTGACAGGCACATCGCACATCAACCTTGGGTGATTTAAGTGAGGGTGGTTCTATCTTTTCCGCCCTCTAATTTCTGTCAATGACTAAAGATAGATGATTAGGGAAAATTTTAAAATATTAGCATGGATTATTGGCCATGCTGAGTTTTTTACTCTCTCTGCTATGGTGTTACAGTTATAGAGGTCTTGCAGACAACTTAGGGGGTGTTTGTTTCCAGGGACTTTTTGGTGTAGGGACTAGAAAAAGTCCCTCTTAGAAACTTTTTAATCAAACAGGAGGAACTACTAGGGACTAAAAGTTGCTTTTTGGGACTAAATGAAGAAGACTCTCAAGGAGAGTCTTTTTTTGGGACTTTTTGAGACTTTTTCAACAATGCCCCTCCCTGCACCCATTGCCCCACCGGCTCATGGTGTTGTTTGGTTGTTATTTTTCTGTATACTAGCGGTAACATGGTCATTTAATAACTCCAGGGAGGGACTAGCGACTTTTTAGTCCCTGGAAAGCAAACAGGGAGGGACTTTTTAGTTGGGACAAGTCTTAGGACTTATGAATCAAACAAGGCCTTAGATTGATGTGTTTTGTCGACTATCTTTTTTGAGCAGAATAACTGTTGGGTAGCCCCAACAGTAATTGTCGATACTGCAGGTTTAATGGATGGTAAAGTTATCCGTTGCTATTTTGCATTTGATTCATCTGCAAATTAGTACTAACTGATAAAAGATACATATTACACGAATCCATGAAATGTAGTACTTAACCATGTTCATTGATCTATAGATTAAGATAACTTGTATTGACAAAAATAAACATTATTCCTGAAGAGAAAATGCCTCTACATGTTCTCCTTCAGTGTGTTGCAGAAAAACCATCCATACACCATCTTTGTGTGTGTGTATATATAAAAATTTCCCCTATTCTACAAAACATTTATGGTACTATATATTTCAGGTTGGAAGAATCCAATCAAGACTTGACATGGAGTGACAATGCCCTCCTATCAAGGGGACATCAAATACCGAGGGAAAATCTCTCTCAAATAATAGAATATAGTTATTTTGTTCCAGTACAACTTTCTTTCGTTTTCATCCTTGCTTCGATGTAGATAGTATGAGGACAGAGATTACAAGACACCTGACAATAAATTATTTATTAGATTTGGAAACATAATCTGAGAAGTAAGGGCATCTAAAGTGCTTCCCCTAAAATTTAACTCCTCAAAAGGCTCTCCAAATTCTACTCAAATTTTGAGGAGTTACAGGTTGTTACACCCAACCCTTCCCCTAAAACTTACCTGTGTAAGTTCTAGGAGGGAGTGGATGACGAATGTTGGAAGACTTTCAAAGTTAGGGATGATGAGAAATAATAACAATTACATTAAGATCCGTAGACCACCTAGCGACGACTACAAGCACTGAAGCGAGCTGAAGGCGCACCACTGTCATCGCCCCTCCCTTGTTGGAGCCGGGCAAGATAGTCGGGAAGTCGTCGTGCCAAGGCCCTATAGAACCAACACACCAGAACATCAACCGTCACAGATGAAGAGTGTAGATCAAAAGGATCCAAACTGAAAACACACGAACGAAGATGAACGACGAACAGATCCGAGCAAATCCACCAAAGATAGATCCGCTGGAGACACACCTCCACGCGCCCATCGATGATGCTAGACGCATCACCGGAACGAGGGCTGGGCGAGGGACCTTTATTCCATCTTCAGGGAGCCGCCGCTGTCTCGCCTTCCTGAGCAGGACACAAACCCTAACAAAGCTCGAATATATATATATATATATACAGGGCCCTCCCACCGACAAGGGCCGAGATCCACTCCGTCTCCATGGCCCTAAGGCCACCGAAGATGGGACGGACCGGCGGCGGCGCCGGCGGCATGCAGAGAACCCTAACTTTTTGGAGGCGGCGACTGGGTAGGATGTTGTATGTGCATGGGGATAAGTTAGGATTGACTCCCAAAAGTTGCTGCTCGGCTCTGCGCATCTTCGCCCTCCTCATCGCCATCCACGCGGGCTGGTTAGGCTGGGTGGCGGCGGGGCTTTCTCCTCCCCGTCCGCCTCTGGTGGCGCAGGGTGCCGTGGGTCCAACGAGGGTGTGGCGCTATATGCAGGGTGTGGCAGCGGGCTGGTGGCGTGGCTGAGGTGGTGGGGGTGCATGCGCGTCCTGGAGTCTGGTCGGGCCTTCCTCCCCAGCTTTTGGACGATGGCGTGCGGCGCGGGTGGGCTTCTCTTGGGCCCATCCTTGACGGTGGATCTACCCTCCTCTTCGGCAGACATGCGGTTGTTGTGGCCTCTCGCCAGTCTGCACCAGTAGTCGTGGTGGGGCGAAGCAGGGGTGCTTCGGCAGGGGGGGGGGGGGGGGGAGGTCGGTAGGAGGGACGAGGGCTCCACCGTTGTTGAGTCGCATGTCGCCGGCATAGGAGGTGTGCCAGTTGTGGCCATGTGTCGCTCCTCCCCCTTCCCCTTTCCCCAGCCTGGTGCTTTCTGTCAACGCTTCAGGTGGGACGGGCGTTGTCGGTTCAGGCGGTGGTTGGAGTTGGCGGAGCTATTTGAAGCCACCCCCTTTGATGTTCTCATGGCGGTCTAGGTGCAGAGCCGCGGCCCTGGCGATGGGAGGCGCATTGATCTTGGGCGGATTTGCGCGGCTTGGGTGCGGGCGAGCAAACATGGCAGCGCAGGCGGCATGGATGCGGGTGGTTGGCAGAGTAGGGGTGCGACGGGGGGAGTCAGAGCACCAGGGTACATAACTTGCCCAATCTTTGTACTAGCCATTGGCGGCGACGTCCGTAGATGTTGTTTCCTTCTTGCAGTCTCCGCCACGGTACTCTCACTCCCTTCGTGTTGCTCTGGGTGAAAACTTGATCCACGGGATCAGACGATGGCGGGTATCCGTGGTCCTGCCCTTCTTGGAGGTGCCGTTTTGGAGTACCCGCTCCGGCGTTGGCCGTCTCACCTCTCCTTGGTGGATCACTCATGTGGTTGTCCGTCGGCTAGAAGCGGTTCTTCTGTGCTCATTCGTAGTATGCTTGGTAGTCGTTGGGGTGGTTTGTCGGCACCTTTGTATCTTGCTTTGGATGTGTGTTGAGTGCGGTGGTGGCGTGTGTTTGTATCGGTCTTCTCGGATGTATGAGGTGATGGTTGCTTTATTTTATAATATAAAGGGGGGGGGGGCTTTTTCTTAATTAGGGGATTGTGTCCTAGAGAGATAGAGAGGGCTAGAAAGAAAGATGGAGCGAGGGTGGGAAAGAGAAGGTTAGGGAGAGAGATGGAGAGTGGTAGACAAAGTGGGGAACGAGAGATAGATATGCAATGTATTCACAGGTGCAATTAGATTAAAACAAACTAAAAAGCCCGTGGCATCACACGGGCATTCTACAGGAGTCGGTCGGTCATCACGCATACGACGAGAGAGCGGCTGCATGCATGAATGAATGGGCCGGATTTCTAAAATGGATTTTTGGAGCACCGGGGCAACGAAGCACGTTATTTTGAATTGCTCAAAAAAGGTGTTTCAAAGATTTGAATAATACGCATGCATGTGGTTTAAGTACCGGTGAAATTTCATTCAATAGTACGTTGTATTATGTGTTGCACAAAAGAGACAAATTTTCAGCCAAAAACAACAAAAACCAAGTGCATGTGTTTTGTCTTTTTTGTATCTTTTATACATGCGAGCACGTATATTGCTGAAAATTTGACCCCTTACACTGCACTGCTATATATGTGTGCCCACAAAAATTTGAAAATTTTTGAGCCGTAAAAATCTGGTTTTTTGAACTTCAAAAGAGCAGGCACTATGTGCCCGTGCTCAGATGTCAATATTCGCCGGGTTTCACACTTTAAGGACCAGCTCGCGCAGTCGGTCTAGGTACATTAAATTGTCATTAGTCATTACGAACGCGGAGATCTTATGTCGTCGCGGTCATGCGAGGCAGTCTACACGGAAGCATAGGCATAAAATGCAATATTGGAGCCCTAATCTTCATGGGTAGTGACCGTGATGGGGAAAGAAGTGACTGGACTTGCAGCTTCTGAACTAACACCTGAGCTCAGCTCGTGGTGACACTTCAAGTGCAAATTACACGGAGGCACGCGCACGACACGACGGATTCAAGTTCAAGATGACGAAGGGCATGCTCGGCAACGTCGTGTTCGTTGGAATTATGTCAGACGCATTGACAATTAGGCTTGTCTTCTCCCAAAGTCCCAATGGTGACGCGGATTAAATTGAAGAGGAAACTGCATAAACCACCAACTATTGATATTGATTTTGCACAAAACATCTACTATACGGGTTTGTTAGACAGAATAATAAATATTGATATAATCTGTTGAGGCTATTTCTAATCCAATGTTTACATAATCTTGTTATGCAGATGTCATGTGTGAAACTCTTTTCAGTTGTATTGTCTTGAACCGTTTAGGATGGCACAACCAGTTTCTACCACAACTATTGCGGTATCAAATATCAAGGTGAGGCACTTATATGTGATTATCAGTCAAGATGAGCTATAACAAGTTGAAGGTCCAGCTATCTCCAGGGGTTCACTACCACAGACCGATGGGTTTGAATTTTGATGTGTGTGTGAGTGGGGTGTAAGAGGAAATTTGAGCTGACTGCATCATGCACAACTGCCAGAGGTGGAAAGTTTGGACAGAGGGTGGAGAGACAAAAATAGTGGATGAAATAAGAGAAAGAAAAGAAGATGAGGAGTTATTTAATGGTAAAAGAATTGTCAATAACACCACCCTATTTGGACGAGTATCCTAAAGGTTTATGTTAAACTACAAAAATATGTATGCTCTGTAGCAACGGATGGGCAATTAACTTGCGATGGATTCAGGGAAAGACACCATCGAGTTAATGTCTAGCGGGGGAAAGGAGCCATGGACGTGGTTGCACAAGACACCAATTTACCTGGAGGACACCCTTGGCACCGAAAATTGACCTAGGAGGGCCAGATCGATGTCACGGATCGCCCGAGGTATAAATCGTATTGTATGAAGCCCATGGCACCAGAAAATCGCCATGGGATGGCCATATTGATGTCGTTGTTGAATCCAGCTACTCACCGTGACATATATGTGCTCACCGCAACTCATCAGATCTGACCAAAACAGATAACCGGGGAGGGGATGGGCGACATAGCGATTGATGGGAGGGGAGGGGATGGTGAGCGTGGATGGAAGGTGGCAGCGAGAAAGAGTGAGAGGGGCGGTTGCGGTGAGAGAATTGGTTGCGAGGGGGACACGAGGTCCATTATGCTAGAGTCAACACGAGGTCAGAAGTTTTGCGAGAAGGAAACTATCCAGACGTTGGCAACATTATTTGATAGCTGTCTGGGATAGACAACGACATCTCATCGTGCAATATGATAAGTAAAGTCTTTTGTCTATTGTAATCATGGTTTATTGTTATTTCTAATAGCTTCACTTGTATATTTATCTTCCCTATGCATCCATCGGCCAATACATTTTATACGTAATCTATAAAGAGGCACGTCGTCTATATATTATGGACCCTATTAAAACATCACAATAGTTAGAGGATAAAAATTTGAGGCATGCACCGAAATTAAAAAGTTTTGCAAGGGATTTCAAAGAAGCACTCAAAATAAAGCTGCCTGGTTGAAATTCCGATATATCTAAATGACAACATTTATTTCCGTTTGGTATTTCAACGAGTATAGACGGGTAATGAATTCATAATAAAAACATTTATTTTTGTTATCACTATATTCTTTATATTATTAATTAAAAAAATTACAGGAATGTGTCTGACTATTTTGTTTTTCATTTTATGCTTTGGTGGAACAGTAAAGAATTGGTCAAGCCGATTTACAGGGTGAGTATTGTCCGTTACATGATTTAAGACCTTCGGCGTGAAATTTTCATGCTAACTACATATAATATTTGTGCAAGATGGGTATGAGTTGAGGAAACAGTTTTTATTATACTTGCTAAAACATTGCGGGGATGAAGCTAAAGGCATCTTTCCTAATATTGTGAAAGAATTTTTTAAGCGCATCATCTAGATATTGATAGTTTTGTAATATATGTTAAGGTCGAGCATCGCTCAGTTTATTACATGCACATGTCATTAATCTTTTTTGTTATCAATTTACATTGCAAAATTGGACTTCAATTATTCAATAATTGTGTGTCTGTTATATTGTTTGTACGTGTGAAATGTAACATGTAACTCTTGCAAACTATTTCAAGAGCCCGTGGTAACGCACGGGCACTCTACTAGTATGTATAAGATCTCTTAATTACAATCCCCTAGCATTTGAAATCAACTTCCACATAGTATTCTCCGGCTTTATTGATAACGTGGTCAAGAAAGAATCCCGCCAATTCCTCTTGAATTGCTTTCAAGCGATCTGGTTCTAGGAGTTCATTCCGCATCTGCCACGTCTAATTTGAAGAAGGGGGTTAATTAATACATATATATGAATGAAACTCAACAGAAATGATGGTGTAATAAAATGAAATTGTGAATATTATTGCTTACGCACTTTATATTGTCTTTTAGAGTAGCCCCGCTGGTTTTTGAAAGTCGCGTTGTGGATGAATTCGCACACGTAGTATCCACATAAATCATTCCCTTGTTCCTGCCACAAGCACTTTACGAGAAATAGAGGTCAATCAAACTGATAATGAAACATTATAAATGGTATTGATGGAAGTATAGCTATAGAATCAACGGAGATGCACGCAACTAGCTAGCTAGTAGTACTTACTTTCGGGTATATATATCGCAGCTCCTTCGGCAGTCCCGGAGCTTTTGCGATGAACTGTTTCCAAACCCTGCAAGACAAAGAAAATAATTATTATTACTTGAGATATCAGAAAATGAACAAAAAGTTGCCGATATGGTGCGATAATGATCGATTGAACTTACTTGTTGAGCAATTCAGTCATGTCCGCATAGGTTTCGGGATCTTTCCGTCTTGAGTCTAAGACGGTTACTAGTCCCCGCTCAAGCTTAATCTCCAGAAGAACATAGTGATACCTGCGCACGCATGCATAACTCATCAATTACATTACTATAACCTCGCTCGAGTAATAAGGGAAACCGAATATGCACACGACAGTAACACTCACTTGCCGTTGTAAGGAAAGAGTATGGTATCTTTGTTTTGATTTTTGATCAACGATCGTAGTAAGTTGTCCTCGGCCTCTTTGACGTCCTTTTTAACCAGAAATTCATCTATGATATTTGTGTTAATGAACCCAATATCATAAATTTCTTGTTTTTTGCACTCGACGATCTTCAATCTGCATAATATATTGAGGATAATTAATTATAAATACATGCAATGAAAGAGCCGAGCTATATATAGAGACTTAATGACAGAAATAGTACTTACAGACAGTAGCAAAATACCATTAGTTTATCGAGGGCCTTTTGATTGAAGAACGCGAAGAACTCATCAAATGGAACAGTCAACAGATCAGTTGCAACGAGGTCGTGCTCCTCTTTAATATTCAAATACAAAGCATTCGTCCCCCGAGACTCTCTACAGGATTTCATGTACCAATTATGGAATCTTCGCATCATTGTTGTCAGAGATTTTTCATCTTTGACGAGAGGCTTCCCGTACTCGTATCCGTGTTCGTCCACCTCCAAGAAATCAGGAAGTTGATCGTCAGGCAGGTAATCTGCAAGATTGCCATAACCGGCCACCGTCCCCGGAGCATTAGACACATTGAGCGGGGGGCACGATTGTTGTGCTTGTTTGCCGAGCTGGGCAATTTTTTCCCTCTGCTCGTTCTTTTAACCTTTTATCACTGACAGTACTTCCCGACCGCTGGGCTTCGAGATATGTCTATTCAGTAATGCGATGATAGTTGGTTCTCGGCGGAGACTTTGGTGGTTTCCTCAGGGCATCGATAGTGTGCTTTGCTTTCACCGGATCTACCTTCTCCTCCGGAGGTGGATGTCTCTTTGCTTTCACCCCTTCAAAGAACTCCTTCACGTGGGTCCGCACAATCGTATCGTTTTCCTCCTCGGCCCTCTCGTACTGTAACTTCTCTAGAGGCTTGAGAGGTGGACCGTATCTGTATTGCCTCCCGCCTCTGGTTGTGCTGTTAGACGCCGGAGCAGATGGAGCGGCTGCGGCGTCTGTCTTCTTTTGTGCTTGCTTACGAGGCGGAGGAGAAGGAGTACGATGTGCTGGAGCAGCTGGGGCAGCGGCGGGTCTCTTCCGCCCTTGCTGGCGAGGCTGAGAAGGAGGAGACTGCTGGCTGCTCGGGAGCGCCGGCGCAGGCGGAGAAGGAGGCGGAGTGCCGCCACGCGTGCTTTGATCGTCACTCGCTGGAGGAGGAGGCGGTGGAGGAGGCGGAGTGCCCTGACTCGCCGGAGGAGGAGGAGGAGGCGGAGGCGTCCAATTCGGAAGGTTGATGAGCTCCTTCTGCCATAGGCATGGAGTCTTCAGAGCAGAACCCAGCCTAGTCTCCCCTTCACCGGCAGGGTGGTCAAGCAGGAGGTCCTCAAATCCCTCCATTATTTCATCCACCATCACCCTAGCATATCCTTCTGGAATCGGCCGGCAGTGAAAAGTTGCGCCTTTTTCAGTAGGATAAACAGAGCCAACAACTGCCTTGACCTTCAAATTCATCCATCGCGTCATTAGGTGGCAATTTTGAGTCCCCTTGATAGCATCCACGGGATAGCTGGCAGGAGCCATCAAGACATGCTCCGGTTGAAGCAGCTCCGTGGAAGCCATGCTGCTTCTCCACTGAGATGGCGGGGTAGCTTCGGCAGGTCGTTTGCTGCGATCTGCTGCTTCTCGTTCTTCTTCTCGTTCCTCTAGCCCCATTACCCTTTCGTGCAGCGCCTGCAGTTGGCCCTGCTCTAGTTTCTTCCTCCTCTCGTGGGTTTTGTAACCCCCTGCGTCCAGAAAACCAACCTTCCACGGAATGGAGCCTGGCGTGCCTCGTGTCCGTCCAGGGTGCTCAGGATTGCCGAGGGCCATTGTGAGCTCGTCCTTCTCCCTGTCTGGTACGAACGTCCCTTGCCGCGCTGCATTGACATAGTGTCGAAGGTTCTTGACTGGTATTTCCAGTTGCTCGTCCGTCCAACAGCACCTCCCTGATACAGGGTCCAAGGTTCCGCCAGCCCCGAAGAACCAAGTCCGGCAACGGTCTGGCCATCTCATTGTCTCTGGTTCGATCCCTTTTTCACGCAGATCATTCTCAGCCTTGGACCAATTAGGCCGGGCTTTGAGGTAGCCACCTGACCCCGTGCGATGGTGAAGCTTCTTCTTCGCAGCATTTTGCTTGTTTGTCGCCGAAATCTTCTTACTCTTTTCTGATGTCTTGTGGGCCACAAATGCGGGCCAGTGATCTTTGATCTTCTCATATTTGCCGATGAATTCTGGTGTCTTTTTTTGTCGACAAACTTGTTCAGCTCTTTCCTCCACCTCCTGAATAGGGTTGCCATGTTCTTAAGAGCACAAGACTTGATTAATTGCTCTTTAACTGGCTTCTCCGGATCCTCCTCTGGCGCTAGGGTGAAATTTTCCTTCAGCTGAGTCCAAAGATCTTCTTTCTTCATACCATTGACATAAGATACCTCAGGGTCTTCCTCCTTAGGCTTATACCATTGCTGGATGCTGATCGGGATCTTGTCCCTAATAAGAACCCCGCACTGATAAGAAAATGCGTTCTTTGTCCGGATGGGTTCAATTGGTTCGCTGTCGGGCGCGATTTCTCTGATCTCAAACCTTTCATTCGAGCTCAACTTTTTCTTCGGGCCTCGTCTCCTTACCGAAGTTGTGGTCGATCCGGAGGGCTAGAAATTAAAAGGAAGAAAGACGAGAGTAATTAATATGTGTACATATACCAAAACAATGGATGCATCAATTAACTAGTCAGCACGGGCTTAACTAATATATATATACCTGGCCGGACTCGGTTCAGTCCCCGGAGCAGTCAGCATGGTCTCCTTCTTGTACCTCCATTGTGTCACCGGAGCCATCATGAACATAGCCCTCTTCTTGTACCGGCATTAATGGGACGAAGTCATCATGAACATAGCCCTCTTCTTCACCCAGTCCTTCCTGACGAACGACGTCGATGAAAAATGACGCAACGACATCAGTTCCTTCTGCGATTATCTCCCCCAACATCTCTTCTGTTGCTTCGTCTCGGTAGTGCTCCATAGTTTCTGCAAATATTTACAACATGTCAATTATTCTTCAAACATGCATGGTACAGATGGATATATATTAGTGGCAAACGTAGAACTAGCTAGCTAATCACAATAAGGAATCATGTTAATTAGTGGCCTCGACGCTGCTTCTCTAGGGTTTAGGGTGGCCTCGACACAACTCTTCAAGGGTTTAGGGTGTCCTCGACGACAACGCTCTTTTAACTTGGTAAATTTGGGTGGCCTCAAGAGAGTTTGTCGGGTAGGGGCACAGCGGGAGGGGGTAGAGACCAACATCGTTTTTTCTCTAGGGTTTGGGTGTCCTCGAGAGTTTTGGTCGAGCGAGAGGGCCGAGGGGGGTTATATCGACAACGATAGAGGAGAAGATCGAAGAAAAAAAAGAAGAAAAAAAAGAGGAGAAGAAGAAAGGAATAGAGGAGAAGAAGAAAAAATAGAAAATATTCTATTTTTCTTCTTCTCCTCTATTCCTTTCTTCTTCTCCTCTTCTTTTTCTTCTTTTTTCCTCTTCTTATTTTACTTTTTCCTCTACACTAAACTAAAATGCACTAACCTAAAACCTAATACTAACAACCTAAATAAAAAATTAATACATATAAAAAACATATATAAACAAAAAAAATGCTTCAAGGGTTCGGGGTGGCCCTGACGACAACGCTTCAAGGGTTTGGGGTGGCCTCGACGACAACGCTCTTTTAACTTGGTAAATTTGGGTGGCCAAGAGAGTTTGTCGGGTAGGGGCGCAGCGGGAGGGGGTATAGACCAACATCGTTTTTTCTCTAGGGTTTGGGTGTCCTCGAGAGTTTTGGTCGAGCGAGAGGACCGAGGGGGGGGGGTATATCGACGACGATAGAGGAGAAGATCGAAGAAAAAAAAGAAGAAAAAAAGAGGAGAAGAAGAAAGGAATAGAGGAGAAGAAGTTTCTATTTTTTCTTCTTCTCCTCTATTCCTTTCTTCTTCTCCTCCTCTTTTTCTTCTTTTTTCCTCTTCTTATTTTACTTTTTCCTCTACACTAAACTAAAATGCAATAACCTAAAACCTAATACTAATTAACAGCCTAAATAAAAAATTAATACATATATTAAAAAACATACATAAACAAAAAATGGTATGAACATTATATTTAGGTTGTTAGTATATACACATACATAAACATACATATATACACATATACACAAAAAAATACACATATACACAAAAAAATTGCATATATACACATATACAAAAAAAATGCAGGGCAAGGGCGGCGGCGCGGCGGTCTCCCAGGGCAGGGGGGACGGCGCGGCGGCGGCGCAGGGCAGGGGCGCCCCAACAGGGCAGGGGCGGCGGG
>NC_057813.1:7438557-7439427 GCF_018294505.1 Triticum aestivum
GGCGGCGGCGACGATGAGGTGGAGCAGCCTGACGGCTCGGCGGCGACGGCGAGGAGGCAGATCAAGCAGCGGGCGTCGGGCGGAGAAGAAAGGGATGGATTTTGGAGAAACTGCTAAGTGCTAGTTATATATGAAGAGAATTGGTCCCGGTTCGTGAAACCAACCGGGACCAATGCCCCCTTTAGTCCCGGTTAGTGCCACCAACCGGGACCAAAGGCCTCTTTTCAGGAGCCTAAAGGGCGGGAAGCGGCGGCCTTTGGTCCCGGTTAGAGGCACCAACCGGGACTAAAGGTGGGCATTGGTCTCGGTTCGTGCCCGGTTCGTGGCACCAACCGGGACCAATGCCCACCCTTTAGTCCCGGTTGGTGGCACCAACCGGGACCAATGGTCGTGTGCTGGCACGGTGCGGCACGAAAGTTTAGTCCCACCTCGCTAGCTGAGAGGGGCGCGCAGTGATTTATAAGGCCCAGTGCCGCACCCCTCTCGAGCTCCTCTCCACTGCAGGCTTACGGGCCTACTTACTACTGCTTTGCCTGATGGGCCTACTGGGCCACCTGCGGGCCTGAATCCTGGCCCATGGTGGGTTTCTAGTCGTATTCAGGCCGTGGGGCCCACTAGGAGGCACTTTTTTTCTCTTTACTTATTGTTGCTATTTTTATTTTTTTCCCAGATTTTTTGTTTTGTTTTCTGCATTATTTATTTTCTTTTGTTTTTTTGCTTTATTTTTTAATTCTTTTTGCTTTTAGTTTTAGAAAAATTGTAAACTTTCTGTTAGTGCCATTAGTTCTCAAATTTGAAAACACTTTTTTTTGTTTTTTTGTTTTGTTTCGTGCTTTATTTATTTTATTTTGTTTCTACTTACAAGAAAAT